>NW_019211456.1:13819067-13861686 GCF_002443255.2 Varroa destructor
ATAATAATTGGCTCTTTACTGCTTGCTTTTTTCAATCAACTTGAATCAGTATTAAAGGGAGAGCAGGCTTTTTATTTTATTTGTGTACTCACTTTTACAATCGAGCCGGCACTTTTCATACTATCAAATATATTATATCTGTCAAATAATTTTTTCGTACACTTAAACTAAAAAAATGTCTAAATTAAATATTGGTTCTCAAATTTTAAAACACCCTGTAATAGTATGTTTTTAACGACGATGCTTTTCTGCAGCGGGCATGTTTAGAATCTTGCCTACAAGCTTTACTATACGACTACCAGATGGCGCCACCCCCTTAAGACGAACCCGTTGTATAGTCGACGACGTGCAACATAATACGACGGAGCGGCCCGTTGGGTCGAACCCCGATTATATTACGCAAACTTTTCTCTGAGCCAATGGCTAGATTTAAAGTATAAACACTATATATGCCCATTATATTATTATTTGGGAAGCATGGACTGCTTGGATGTGGACTGGCATAGATTCTCGTGTTAGGATACGACGACCAGACTGTAATGATTAGGCATAAGAGATCATTTTAGTTTTTTACAGTTTACGATTGAAAGATACAATAGAACGTTTATGCGTGCTTGCTGCAACAATCTTTTGAGTGGTTTTGCAAAATTTTCATTATGGGCGTTTCGCAGTACACATCTTTTTCTATCTTTTAGTTGGTGGACAGACCTCAGACGCACTATATCTCTCCCCGCGACGACTGTGTGAAAGACAGTCTAATTTAATGCCGCTATTATCCAACTATTTCAGTTTTTTCGACGAATACACCGGAGGTATATTAATGCAGGTGCTAAGTAAATATTTCTAGCGAGATTGCTCCAGATATTTTGCCGCTTCGAAAGCTCAAGATGAGCATGATAAGAATCTATGTTGAATATTGTTTCGAAGTATCTTTCACTCCCTTTTAAGCGAAACCCATAATTGAATAGACGAAAGGCTCGTTAAACTTGTCAATGGCAGTGCCGCTAATATTGCAAAGTCTGATTATTTCCTTAACGCCTTCACCGTCATGTTGGCAGATTCGGCCGCTGTAGATTATCAATCAGGTCGTCTCCCGCTGTTCCTCATCATGCTGATGATAGTAGGTCGGTAGTATTCGCTCAACCTCAAAGCAAACATCCGAAACGGTCGGTCAGCCCCTTTAACCGTTCGCATTTACCGCATCAGCTAAGTACAGGTATAGCGGCAACGACAACAACTACTGGATCATGAGCTAACAAGAGAATCGTCAACAACAGAGACCACATACACTGCCAAATCGTTCAATTCGCGCTGCCTTTTTTTCCTTCACAGCTGGTTTGTTGATGCATTATTGCCACCACTACGCCTATGGATGCTTAGGTTGTTAAGATGTATTACCTTTAAGAGATGACCACAAATTCCTCGGTTGTTTGATCCTTTTCCATATATTTATTTATACGTTCTGCTCTATCAAGTCGGTCCCGATGACTTGGACCAGCGTAGCGGTCGGTTGCTAACGGCCGATTTCGATGGGTCTGCCCACTTTGCTTTTTCACCCCTAACCACGATAGAAATCTGGTAGGTCGAACCAGGGCCGGATAGATCTCTTTGAGCCACAGCTTGCTTTGCTAGCTCCGTGCTGGCACCCACAGCGCGACGGACGAAGCCCGCTTTTTTTAAATGAGAAAAAAAGTTTCGCGGCGTCCAAAATTGTCTCTCTGATGAGGCTGTTTGTAGCCGTCTCTGCGTACGCGCGTTTGTATATCTGTTTATCTATCTGTTTGACACCTCGTGCCTCTACCAGCCTGAATGGCTGGGCGATTGGGACGCTATGGCTAACCTGGCTGGTCGACTGTTTGCCTCGTCGACTGCTCACAAATTTTCAATTTACACTTGTTTCCTTGCGGCTGTGATGTACATCACTGAATTCGGCAATTTGACCCCACACTCGTTTGTGTCCATTAGCGGTTCTTCTTGAGTCGGGAAAAAAAAACCGGTGGTAGTGGATGGAGTAGGCCGGCAGACCGATCGCTCAGTCGAGCCACGACGACGACACCGTCCGAGCCAGGCTGGCTTGTTTGAGGCATGTGGAGAAGCGTACGAAGAACAAAATAGAGGGACTTTGCGCGCGTACGTGCGATATCGGCGCGCCGCTGCTGTTGTTCCCACTGAGCGAACTCTCAAAGCAAACAATTCCGACTCTCGTAATATCCCGTCGCGAGACTTCTGCTCTTGCTGTGACTGATGCTGTTGCGCGTGCTGTCGCACTCACATAGAGTTTTATAGTGTTGTTTTGTCAGCGCGGCTTACTTCTGTGCGTTCCTTTTTTCTCTCATTTATTCTTCCGAAAAATCAATGTGTCGTATTGAATTAGTCTTTACGCAATGGCGACGCCGAAGGCGGGTATCCTTCTCAAAGGATGGCACGCCAGGAACGGCGATTCATGACGGTTAAACCATGCGAATCTAGTATCTGTGCGAAATCCTCTCCTATTCGTGCGTGACGCGATCTATGGTAGCTCAGTCATTTGATTGTTTGCACACAGAAGCTGAAGTTCGACGTAGATCCAATCAGCACGACCGCGATATGAAGACCGCTCGCGGATTTTCTGAGGTACTCACTACGAAAGCTGACAAATTAAATTAGTCGTTTTATTTTATGAATAATCGCTATAGTTTTATGGATTTTGTGATCAAAGCAGGATAAGAAGAATGTATTTATGTGAAGATGATGCTCTTAGCAGCAAGGAACCACAGGTATTTGCATACTACTAGAAGCATTGTCAATATGCGTAAATTATTTTAATGTGATAGAACAAAAATAAGTGAGATGAATAGGAATGCAGGGAACGTTGTTTTATGCCAACATTTTCGAAGAGATTTTCTTTTACAAAATAGGGCTAAAATAAATCGTGGAGTGTTACGATAGAAGGCCAAAACTTTGCAGGTTGAATTTAAGCTGCAATTAATACCTGCCCTAAATGATATCGCCCGCGTGGTTCTAAACTAAGTTGCTAACAAAGCTTTTCACTTATATTAAATTAGGAACACGCTAAAAGTAACTACTAGTCACTTGATTTCTATCGACTTCCTAAGCAAAATATTGTTAAATATAAATCACACAGAAGTGTCGTGCTTAAGTCGACTTCAAATGAAGGAATTTATGAGTATGAACAACAGGGGGTGACCGTATTCACCGATATGTGGGGTTTAGTACAGGCGACATTTAGCGCAATGCTTTACAGGTTAACTTCCAAAAAAAACTAAACAAAATAGAAAATCATTAATCAGCAACCCAAATTAGCTGTGTCTTTTACCTCAGGATATTCATTAACGTATGGCGCTCGCAACCATTTCAGCAGCTACAATCAGGCTGATAAACTGACGGAAAAAAAAAGCCGAAAAAATAGATGGAGCACGAGGCAGGCAAAAAGATAGTCTTGATCAATTGGTATCCTGTCAATAATCCGATAAGTTTCCTTCGATTCATTATCTATGCAAACAGACCTAGCGCCTGATATTATACACCCTTCGAGTATGTGTTAAATCAAACAAAGAGAGCGTGTTTTGGTTTAGTAGGCCCTGATACCTGAAAAGTTAGGCACGCGCGAACGGATTGATGCGACAAGCCTTTGTCGTCTAGTATACGGAAATACCCTAAAAAAACTAAGAGCATTTCGAGAACAGAGTGACCCAACGAGAATATGTAAGCAACGGTTTATGAGATATATAAGATAACAATGACTGTAAATGAATAAGAGAATAGCTAGACCCATTTACTATAGTAGATGTCTAGACAGAAAAAGCTGTTTCTATAGCTTTCGTAGACGGACGTGTGCACGTAAGGATTTTGCCATTACTGATCCTTTTCCTGTTTGTTTCTGCAGTCAATCGATAAACATAAACAGACAATTTATTGTTAGTGAAGGACGTCAACGGGGATGATTGTCTCTTAGGGACTCAAAGAATTTTAGAAACCTGCGTTCAAACCGTCAACAATCGATTCTACGAGCGACTTTGGCGTAGGGGCAGCGGCCGGTTGAATGCTGTTATTCAATGGCTGTCGTACACGACGAACATCTTCTGAGATAGGCATGTATTAATCAGGCATCCCCGTTCATCCTGCATTACCAGGATGTACATCTTTCTTAGCTCGGTATGTATATCAGTTCATATGTGGCAATGTTACACGTGCTTTGGTTTTCGTTTATTGTCGCCTCTGCACTTCCCGTCCACGTCCATACTATTATATATGCCATTGTTACCTAAGACAAAGCTTCGTATACGCTATAATTCAGTCTACAATAACCGAACGCAACAGAACGACAGCGAACTAGAGAATAGAATGAAGTAATGTAGTAGTGCTCATCGTAGAGAAAACGTGAAGGCGAAGACGAGCCGGCCTCAGTGCCTTCAGAGCGGTCGCTACCCGCCCTAGTAACTGGGCCAGCTCTTGGCTTAGATTTTTGCAATAGCTCTTAGCGGCGACCTATCCCACTAATGTTCATTGCCCGAAGTTAAAGCTCAACGTCGCGTTTGAAAATACGCGTACGCTCTATATCGGCGGCTGTTTGAAGCTTCTAAGGGACAGCGAAATGGCGAGAGAAAAAGCGACAATTGGGAAAGGGTAAACTAAAAAAAACGGGGAGCTTCAGAAATTAAAGAAGTTAATCTGTGAGTTATGGCAGTGTCGTCGGCTCTGGGCTTTGGTTTGATAAGGCTGTGCGCGGATGAAGGAGACAGAGAGCCCATACGTACTTAGCACCATACATGTCTGTATTGTATGACGGTGCATTTCTTTTTCTGCTTCTGCCTTTCCTTCTCTCTTTCTCAGCTGCGTCTATATTTTCATGTGAACGTGTCTAACGCCTCAGTAATTATAACGGCAGACATAACGACGATAATAGCAACATCGGCGTCCGCATTAATAATAAAGTTACCTACATTTTCTGCGTGGCGTACTGATTGAAAGCGAGCGCCGAAATAATTACGGAGCTCGAGGAGCAATAGGTGTAGAGCACGTCGAACCCGGTCTGCTTTCCGCGCTGCTCATTTCCCCTCCTCCAACCGACCCTTAGACCCCTCCTCCCCCAATCCGGAGCGTCCGTCTACGTCTTATCTGCATCCTTCTGAGTTTCTTTTAGCTTGACTTGGCAGACTGAAGGAATGCGTTCACCTGTGTATTTATTATGGGCTAAGCCATCGAATAATAATGGCGATGGCAATGCTGATGTGAATGTCGATGATGCTGATGATAGTTAGTTAGTTAGTTTTCGATAGAAATCACTCCGTTTACACTTGGTTTCACGGTTTCGTTAGTTCTATAGCTTAGCGTTGCTTTACGTTGGCCCCGTTGGTGTTTACCGTCAGCGGCTGGTGCCAGCCAACCAGCTAGCTGAACTGCCATGCGATTTACTGATCCTTCGAAACAAGCATATAAAACAGCGATTGCTATAAGGGCAGGAACTAGCTCATGGGCCGATACAAGACACGTAAGATCGGTTCGCCGACATCGGGTCTACTGACTGGAGATTGCTTTTGACGGAAAATTACACAACGGATCGCGCCTGTGAAATACGAGAAACACTCCTCTGTATATAATGAACTGGCGATAAGTCACTCGCAGATTTTGAGCCCTCTCTATAATGCTGCAGACGAAGTACATTCGGGCCAGCTCGCATATCTAAGACGTATAGATCAATTGTTTTTTTTAATGCTTTTCATGGAACTACGAATACGGAAAACGTTTTGCAAACAACAGAACAGTATGCGTTTTTCGTTAAGTGAGGGATGCTCAATGTATGCCAACCAGTATGAGAACTAACGTAACAGCATAATGAGACCTGGGCTAATTTTACATTGTTTTATCAGCAAAATCGTCTATTTGTATTGTAGAGGCACTGGGAACGAGTTAGTCGCGCGTGTTACAAAGCGTATCTAATCTATAATTGTACCCGTTTAACATATCGTCTTTGAAAGAAGCAATAACAATCACGATAAGAAGAACTGTCCTAAGTATCTTGATAGTTTTTTTTCCCTTAGATCTTCTGGTAGCTCAGGAAGCCGTCGTGTAGGGAAGGTTTCTGTGATGACGATTATGGTTCGTGTCCAACTATAGATCGCGCCAGCGAGTTTAAGGCACCATGCTTAGCTTGTAGCAATTGCTCTTCGCTTAAACATTCAAGCCCTAATCTCGCACGGTTCGACGAAATGTTAGAGAAAATTCAACTTAAACGAATTATGATTGTCGACTTAGTTAGCGTCGTATTGATTATGTATGAAGCATAATCTTCTCTAGCTGAGGTCACAGTCTGCTTCCTGAAGATGCTTGTACTCTATCTAGTTCTAATGAATGTTTTGACTTTTTCGAGCGAAATGACTGGTATTGATAAAACAAATTGTAAAAGCTTCCAATTTTGCCGTTTGAAACTGCTCTAATCTAGTATTAGGCAGCTGAACTCCAGTACGAAACAATGGCTGATATGATCCAACTTCGGGGACCTACATGTGTCTCAGAAATGTAGGATTTCTAAACTGGCACGTTATCGAAAGGCTGTGACCCCTTTAAGACCGTAAGACTTGCTAGTCTTCGGCAAGCGTACCTCTTTTTCCCTTTACAGGAGTTGTCCTCAGCGGCTGTATCAAATAAATTATGCCCGATGTGCCGCCTGCCAAAACATATACTCGCTGCTTTAATAATTTACATTTAAGCATCTATATAAACATGTGACCATTCCGGCTGTCAATGTAGATTTCGTAATTTACATGGAATAGGCCATGTTTCAAAATTTGGATGGTTAGGTCGTTTTCTGAATGCTCAGTACTGATATGCGTAGAAGAGCTACAGCGCTTCATGAGCCTATTAATATGACTATAAATAGTCTGTAGATGTAAGCAAGGCAATGACATTTTACCAAATTTTACCGGAATAAAAAGTCGTCGAGTAAAAACTACAACAACAGAAAAAACCGGTCCACGTTTAATGTTCCTAGAGATGTTTGCTAGCTTGAAACATTAGGACCGAAAACGTTTTATGTAAGTCGTTAACCGAGTTGCTAATTTTGATCCATTGTATAGTACTACGTATTCGATAGAGCTATCAAATGAAAAAGGTCAAACTTTTTTCTCGAAGGCGGTGTATATCTTGCATGGAATATCTACATTTGACCGGCTATTTTCTGGTATCTTCCGTACAAGTCAACGCACTCATCCCATCTAATTAGAGGTGGATCAATATGTAATGTTTCCTAATCCTGTGTAAATTTTTCGGTTGTTCCATGTCGACTACAATGTCCTTTTCGAATCGATAAATGGAAGCAAAATAGCAAGAGCATTGACGTCAGCGGGCAAAGCTATAAGGACAGGACCACCTGAATGAATAAGCAAACGACACTTGTTTTCCGTGACCCAATAGCGTACCTTATCCAATTCGTGCAAGGAGGTCCCCACGAAATTCCCGCCAACAGCGCATACGGTACGGTCCTCGTAGACGACTTGGGTGTTCCACTCGTTTCTGCGGCAACAGCTATACTCATATATATATCGATTCATCGAATGGCCAGACAGACGTGTTCGAATCCCAACACACAGTTAGAAAGCAATAACGAGTTAACGATGGCATGCTAGAAGTACCAGAGAGCTTTCAGACGGGATCGTTGTGAGATAAGACAAGTGCAAGTACGACGGTGGTGGATGGTGACGACGACTGCGCCACGATCATGGTTTTGTGCACGACTGGCTGTTGTGCGTCTGGAGTGGTGTCAACATTTAGCCGCAAGTTTACATTATCGAACACTTCAATACATCATCGGATCCAGCTGGCTTGGATGCTGCCGCTGCTGTTTTGCGCTACTTTTGCGCAAAACCATGTTGGAGAACTTATTCTATATATGCGGCCAGCTGGGAGCTTTACTAAGATAGACGACACTCGAGCAGTGTCCGAACGGTTCATACATACGTCCGATTACGTGTAAACGACGTCGTGCTAAGGTTGCTTGAATCGTGTAATGTCGTTCGCGTAGCGATAACTGCGCCTGCTCAGTCGTATGGATCTACGCATAACAAGGCTCGGTAAGGAAGATAAAGGAGATCTATTGCAGGTGGCTAACGACGAAACGGACGTATGAACAAGCGAACGAACAGCAGCGGCGAACGCCTAGAAACAGCAGGAATCGGCCGCCTCTTCCTTGTAGTAGTTTGGGTGCTTCGTTCAGTCGGGAACATGATTCGTTTGATACTGTTGTGACATTGGTTGTACTTACGACACGCATAGCGCTTCTTTAGTCTAAACGCTCGTAATGGCTCTGAAGTTAACTTTTAAGGTGTAACAAAAACATTTCGAATTCAATATGAGGGTTGCGCCGAGTCGATGCCCGGTCGCTCACGGACGTACTTCTTAATCGCTGTTCGTCTGGGTAAGACTGACTTGCATGGGAGAGCTCATCTCGTCTCATTGAATGGGAATTTGTTGTCGCGCTCGCGTTGACGAGGATAAGAACGATGATCCTCAATGTTGCTGCTGAAGTCACTCATGTTATTAATAAAGATTTAGGAATAGATTTGTATGTGTCGCTACGTGAGGTATGTCACACTCCCATAAGAAACCATTGGCGACAAGCAAAATCTTGAGATAGAGCTACATCGAAAAGATTACAATATATTGGTAGTGAGAATAATGCTAGTGGGGAAAGCAGCAGTTAAGTATCTAGTGTAACATTTAGATGACGCTACTAGCTATTTGACATAGATTACGACAGTTGCAACTTAACGCCAACAGCCCGCCAAACTTACCTAGAACTTGATTCATTTACTCACACGTACCGTGCACTTTGTGTTTCTCGCCAGAGCTGCGATAGTCTGAAGACTAACTGAAGACCATTTCAGTTGGTTAGGAAATACTACCAAGCACGAACAGATCGTTTCCGCTTAAACCATGGAAAATTATAGAAAGTTAGATATAAATAGAAGAAGCATCTTCTAAATTTGAACCATTCGCACAAGCAGAACATAACCCTATTTAATAAACGTCTCTGTGTATTGCCAGCTGAATAGACACAACATAGTTTCATCAATTCAAGTTTGTCGTGTTTTTTTTTTTTTTAGTTTTTCTTTAACGCGATAGCAGATATGTAACCTAAAGTGTAGAACTCCAAATAGCCTTTACGCCAGTGTTGCATGAGCCAATCATCAGCAAATAACAGACTACCAAATTAAGACCTGGTTCAAATATTGCAAATGGTACACAGTTCGAAATGTTTTTGTTTATACCCATATACGTTTACAACGCATACAGTCAGTACATAAGTAACACACTTATGTCTATCCGGATAACTTGTTGAGCTCGTCATTATCTATGATAACTCCTTGACAGATCAGAGCAATATTTCGAATTATGCAATATGATAAACGGAAATAAAAAAAAAAAAAGAATAGAAATCTATTTAAACTAAAGCGACTGAGAGGTACGCAATTCAATCGATCTGATTAGGGGCCCCATATCCGTCGATTCGATAAGTGGGCTGAGGCCTTGCAAGCATGAAACAAATTTAGAACCGATAAAGTAATACATCTGAGCTCAACTTTTGTGATTTGGCTGCTCGTACGTCTAAGCGTTAGAAGTTTATTAAACTGATTGATATAGGCACCGTGATTTTGAGCCGAGATACAGGCATAAAGGGGAACGGACATCTAGCGCAAATATTAGCCCGACGTTCTAGCGAGATGTCAATCTAGACAGTTGCATCTACCAAGATAATCGAACAAATATTGGCCTGGCAACAGCAAACGGCCAAACGACAGGTTGGCATTGTAAATAAATGTATATAGAATGATCGTTGTCGATATACTGATTATTCGAAAATTCAACGACGTTCAGACAGTGGTTCTTCTATTCTATTAAATAAAAATCACTCAGATATATACTTAAACGACCTGTATACAGCTGCATTCTGCAATAAACAAATTCTTTTACCTTAGTTTAAATATTATGGTGTCGCTGAAGGTGTGGGACATTTTTAGACGTTGGCATTTTAAGCAGGGCAAATTCGAACGTGCTTTAACGTACCCGCCTCTACCGGATGACCTTTCCGAGGATTATTAAGCGGTTGAAGTTGTATGAGGCAGACGTCGGAGACGAGAGAATCATTAAGAACTTCTCGTTTTTTCCTTAATCACTCAAAATGGCTAAATTCGAGACGGTTACAAGCTGGCCATGTTTCTAGAAGATGGTTCAGATTTGAGACCTGCATTTAGTTTCAGCTCGTGTCCGGAAAATAATTACCAGCTGAACTTGTTTAACTTGTCTTTAATTTTAAGTGTAACACGAAATAGTCTAGCTGTCTAAATGTAAATAGTATATATATAAAGTTAAACTCAAAGCGGTGCTGTGGATCAGGAGGCCGGTAGCTGTCGTGCAAAACAGGCGACATGGTCGGCCCTGCTCATGGCATAACCTCATTTTAAAGTATATGAGAAAATCGTCAAATGCTCTACAAAAGTCAGAATATTATATATGGAACATCGTGTTTAATTTAAGTGGCTGTCTTTACGCCTGGAGCTCGGCTGGAAATAGCTATTTTTTAAGGTAGACCAATGAACAAACATTCTTAGAGGATAAACTGAAATATAGAATCTACTGAAAAATCTACATACGGTGATGTCATGTTTAGTCAGCGGATTATGTTCAGTCATAACTTTGATGGCCTATCTATGTAGCACGGACCAAGACGCTGCTCTCTAACTCTATAGTCCTTACTAAGTAAGTACCTTGTCCGACAAAACAAAGTTCAAGTTTATATGAGACAGCTTACGCGGAGAAATCAACTAGGCAAGGGCGGGCTGCGTTACGGAGCATTGATTTGATTCAACGCAATTTGAATTTACACCGCGTGTGCACCTTTGGTACCCTGCTGTGTTCGAGCAGTTTCGTTGAAAAGCGGCAAATTTCGATATAGTATGTGCATAAAGGACATTTATCAGCGGTCGAACCGGGTCGATAAAAGGACGGAGATTACTTAAGGGCCATAATAGCAGCGGCTGCACTTCGGCTTCTTCGATGTTGCGAACAAATCAAAAGGGGAGACTGCCGTAGATTTGCAGTCATAAAACCAGTGGCATTAACATATCAAGATCATGACAAACGCGCACAGTTTGTTCCACGCGTTCTCCTTGAAATGAATTTAGAAAATACGAGAACACACATGGACGCGGTGAAAATGTTTTTTTTTGATGTTTCCATATTCGAGTATACTTCTGTGTGTTTTTTAATAAAATGTTCATTCTTGTCATCCTACTACTATTATTGATATTTGTATCTTACGTTAAATAATGGCTTTATCAAGTGAGTCGTATCGTTCCATACTCGTGTTCTTTATTAGACACGCGATGTTTTCAGCAAGTCAATAGTATCGTCGAAAACGGCGGCGACGCAGCGTCGATTAGTGCTCAAACTTTAACTTGCTACGAAGTTGAACTTTCAAAAAACGCAGAGTGAGTTTTTGAGTTAAGCTGAGGATAAGTTGAATTGAACAAATACCTAAAATTTCAGCTCGACACGAAAGCAGTTAGCTCCCTTCTTACAAGCGAGAATTTTCGTCCAGACGAGGGAAGTTTGAGCATATCGTGCACGTTCAGTCTGTGTTCTGGTGATAAGCTCAGCTGCTCTTTATAATTATTTAATATTTATTGACACATACTGACGATATTCAATTACTCTTCTAACTCAAATTGCGGTGCCTCGTATGTTTAAGTAGAACAGTGAAAGGCATCTTGTGATATAATACTATCTGTCTGCTATCTAAGCTATGCTGTCAGCGAGGACAACAAAAGAAAAATTCAACTTAAGAATAATTTTTTTTCTGAACATACTTCTTTTTTTTTTTTTCGTTGAAATGGGTCAAAAAAGCTTCCATTATCAATTCTATTGTTAATACCTGTTGGAAGTAAAAATAATCACATCGTTTCTGGATCACGATAACAAGCACAATTTCTTCCCTCAGCCTTAAACGCCTCATTTCTTATCTGTTGTTGAAAGCATTTTAGAAAAATCTATGCGTGGCTAAAATAGCAAACTATCCAACTGATGACGGCAAACTTCAGCTCTGCTCGTTTAGACGGATGCAGCCTTGGCCACAGCAGAAATCTTCCAAAAATACAAAGTCATCACGGAAGCAGATCGTAGACCACAACAGATACGACGCGTATATCATATGTGCACTATCGCTGACGATGTATCAACGTTACAGCAATCTGCAACACAACTATTACCGCATTCATTTATGCCATTTTCAGTGCCCCCTGTGTTCCTTCCCACAAAACGTGCATCGACACACCAGCAGCACGGCACTCCCTAGCATGGTCGAGCGCGCTAGCACTGAGCTCGAATTGGGCCAAGGCCCGGTAAAATCCATGTATGTCCCCAGATTGTGGTCTGCTCCTGGGCGGGGCCAAAGAGGCAGTCCAGATAGGGAAACTCCGCCCACACCATCGATCGAACAAGTCGTGAACAGCCTTTTACCGAGGCAGCCTAACAAAGAACATAGATCCCTTTGGATCCTGAGTATATCGCTTGAGGGGACCGACTCTGGGTATCTCCCCCTCGTTCAGAGATCTTTGCCGAGG
Source organism: Varroa destructor (assembly GCF_002443255.2). Lineage (NCBI taxonomy): Eukaryota > Metazoa > Arthropoda > Arachnida > Mesostigmata > Varroidae > Varroa > Varroa destructor. The sequence goes on from NW_019211456.1 coordinate 13,831,685, forward strand.
TCCCTTCAACACAACCGCTAGAGAGGCTCCCCTCAATCCCCTAGAAAGGGGAAGGGTAGGGCGTCTTGGCTCTCAGATAGGACATGGGCTTCTTTCCGCGGCAACGGATTGGGGTCGTGCAACGGGAAGAAGAAAGCAGACGGGTGAAGACACGAAAACCAGCTCAGCAAAACGGTCGAGTTCGACCGAGGTCGATCGACGCCCGAATATACGGCGAACGAGCCAGCCAGAGATATGGAGAACCGAGACTTGAGTTGTCGCTGAAGAGCAAGGAAGAGCCTTTCGCGGACGGACCGAACGGGACTGCAGAGGAACGTGCTGGGAGCTTAGAAAGGAGGCGCATACAAGCACGAAGATAGCGGCTTCGTGGCCCACACGCACTCGCTTCTATACAGACACTCACAGACTGACGCATACAATACAACAGATACAGAGGAGAGCGTGCTACGACGTTTATGACACGATTACCCTGCCTCGAATGGCTCAGACAGCGGCGAAACAAAATCAAATATCTTTAGCAGAGGCGTAGTGCATCTCATCGCTAAACCTAACAGATCGATGTAATGCATATACTTTCGTTAAACGTTTCAGACATATGTGCAATAGTGACTAGTAATTTCAATGCGTATATGTTTGTTATGTGAAATACGGTGCACCCATACACTATTTCCGTGTGTCGCTAAAATTCGGATGATACATGTGTAGGTACGTATAGCTTTCATGTAGAATTGTGTACAAGTACCGCTCGCTTTTTTAGAAAGCAATTTTTTTTTTAAATAATTAGATACTCCCTGTTAGTACAGTTAAATATGCGGTTGTTTCGTCTTATAATACGGGTTCGTATACTTCGACCCGATTTCGGCTCAGATATCTTTTCTTATCTAGCTCACTTTTACTTTTGCTTCGGATATAATACTAACTGATCTACGATGAACTATGCATACTTTCAGATAATCAAAACTTTAATCAAAGCTTAGATCTTAATGGAGCCTAACATCGTTTTGCGCGTATGACTCTAAGGTTTAGGCGCTCGTAATTTCTAGCGGAGAAAGTCCAATTCTTCGAGTAGGTTTTTAGGATGGGACGTTCACACGAGAGAGAGATAAAAACTAATCTGTTCAGGGTAGCTGCAGGCTCTCATCACGGCGTGCCAGGTTCGTAACCTTGAAGCTCAGGAAGAATAATATTTCAGAACGATAAATGGGTTTGTCAACGATGTTGTGTTTAACGTCGGATACCTAATTACGAGAGGACGTTCTTTTTTCGCTCAATGAAAGACTCATAAAACCCAATACTAAGATAATAAAAAATGTCCACATTAAAACAGGCTGTGGGCCTGACGCGTTTCTTTTCTTGGAATTATTCAGTAAACTCGGTAAAGAACATACAAGTCTTTTGTACAGCAAGATCAGCTATGGAGTTATGAAATTAGGACAGACGTCGACCGTGCAACTCTCCTAGATACAATTCACTCTAGCGAATATTAGCATGCAAACCCGGCTCCTTAGCAAAGCGCTGTTTAACACAGAATAACGTTAGTGACGCAATTTTATGAGCGAATATATCTAACGAGTTTAAAAGCAGAACCACAATACATCCATGAGGCCAAGCCTGCTTCTGTTTTCGCCAACTCTAACTTTCCCAACTAAAACCAGGCCGTTATTTTTAGCATTGCTATCGACGCTATTAGGATGATAATGTTTCCCAGATATTTTCATTGACACCCCACCGACCAGTTGCGTTCTTTGTTAAACATACAAAGACACATCCGTGGTTAGAGCCAGGGCTCTGTGCATCCATGTCCCGGCAATTTCCGCAAGGCACATGTTTCTAGGTAGTAGAATATAGAACGAATTAGTAGCAGCCTTTAACAGGCGTGCAACCTGAAGTGTGGTGACTTTTCTGAAGTTCCCACACATTCCAATGCACTCATCCCTCGTCCACTTCAAATCCGTTGTCCATCTTTCGCTGAGAGATTCCTCAGGACCTCTGCACGCGCTACTCAACATTGGCAGGTGACGCTGATTCAACAAACATATACAACGATTCTCAAGCTATTCCCAGCGGCAGGACTAGCAGCAGTAGTAATGGAAATAGCATCAACCAGAAATGGTTGAACCCTATAAATAGCGACTTTCATAAGATCCTAAAGCCAGTGGGATAGGCAGATCATTATGGCATAAAACGCGCTCTACAAAGGAAAGCATCGATATGTCATGCAAATTTCGTAATGATCCTCGGCACTGGTGGGCGGCGACTACGTTAAGCAGCTAACTGTAAGGTCTCTATTTTTTTTCTGAAGGCAACAATCTCACAAACTGGTGATTGATCCCTGCTCACTCGCTACCTACACATGTACAAATAGTGACAAGTCCAATGGGGGGCTGGGGAGAATGAAGAACTCTATATAAGCGAATATTAGATGTGTCTATAGATATTAGATGGGGGTATACATCTCATGAATGGCCTGAACCAGTATAGCGTGATTTCTTCCCCATTTGAACAGGCTTTCCATGGCTAACTATTACATTGTAGTGTACTTCAGGATACTGGGTTTGTGCTGGAGTTTGGCTGTATTTCCACACAGCTAACGGTTATTTCTTCGGTCGATCCACCAGACTATCCACCATGAGCATTCTTCGGACGGAAACGAAAGCATTTCTCCACATAAAATTGCACTCGGTATCACGACATGCCGCAACGCCTTTCGTGTGCTTCACACATAACAAGTATGGCCATATTGACATCGGTGGCGCTGGGCTTGAACCATCTGCTGAGCAAGAGATTTAAAAGAGTGCTATTCTTCCCATGCGTGGATTGGTGGGTGTGTTTACTGGCGACGAGAGATATAAGTCTACGAGTCCCGTTAGAACTACTTATCATACCAGTCGTGCCGTCCTATTGAGTCTGGTCAATTTCCGATGTGTTTTAGTCTTTGTTACCGATGCTGCCTGTAAGGAACGAGTGTACCTACTGCTGAACTCAGTAGAATCTCTAAGTTAAGATCGATTACACTTTCGTTTCGTGACTGAAACTTTCTATGATGTATCGTTTACAGAAGATGCGAGCACAATTCGAGAATTGTATGTTCGCAGTTAATTGTGCTATGATCAACAAATGGAGATCTTTGCCATGGCTGTAGAGCGTTTATAGTAGTGTCCCGCAGCTGAGGCTCAACAAGCCTGTAGATTACTTAGTTTTTCAATAGCGGCTTACCATCTAAGTTGTAGGTACAGTATTTCGAAGTAATGCATCTGAAGGTTCTACAGATCTATTCTGGTCACGCTTCCTATCCTTTTCATAGATATCCTTACGTGAAGGTTATGAGCACGTATTTGACGATGCACACAAAAAGGTCCATCCCGGCGGATGAATACATTCGAGAACTAGATGTAACCACATAAGTGATCAAATAGTTTGTTAGAGCTTCTAGAACACCATTCGACCGAAATGCCACAACACGACTAGTTTGAATATTACCTGATGCTGGCATGAGCGCAGTCGTCCTATATGTTCACCTATAATTTGCGTACTATATCTTCTTTTAAACCGCAAGAGCGAATTTTCCCTCGAGTTCTAACAGAAAGCTTAGTGTCGAAAGATGATTACTTCACACCGCTCCGTTAACTTGTATACTGGTACTTGGCACGATATAGCCAACTGGTGAATCATCGATAAAAATATAGCGTTTCCAGTTGTGCTTTATTTTCACGTCTTAATATCTTGTACATTGCACGCGACGTACGTAAATGATTAGATAATAACTTAACGCTGCGGTGTTTTTCTTTGGTTGAGATCAGTTTTTTTGCCTGTCTGTCTCTCGTAAGCATTATGGTCCTCAATAGGCCTCTCGGTAAACAAGACACCGAGCTACAGTATCAAAATATTTAACTGGGCGAACTCCCGAAGCAGTTGTCAATAGCACGCTCGCAACGGCTTATTCAGAACTGACTGTGTAGTCGGAATGGCAGTTCTGGTGGTGAACGTGCACCCTGGAAGAACACCATGCACTTCCCCCTGCACGGCCGCATCAAACACCCAGAAAAAATGAACGACCTTAAAAAACATCGCTGTCCTTTTTTGTGCCTCATTACGTCGTACTAGCAGCAATACTTCTGCTGCGGCGTAGATCACGGGAACGCTGCTATGACGAATACGACTTGCGACTGGGGTCGGCATTAGCCGGCACATAAGGGTCACTTTTAGCTGCTAACAAATTGGCGACAGAAAACGTCGAACGGACGTAATGCACGCCATTTATAAGTGCTCGAATGGCGATGGAGCTATCAACGATCGAATGATTCCGAAATACTTGCTTATTTTACAACAAGAAGATTCTAGGCTACTTATTCAATGCATGATTCGAAGTTCCTCAACCATCAAGGCGTCAATGCACACAATTCACGATACATCAAAGATTAACGACAATATTCAAGAAGATACTACAACTTAAACGCGAGGTATTGGGGTCGAATGTGTGCGGCGTATCGATTCGTACCCTTAGTACGTAAACCTGCGTCTACGCAGGATTTCTGGCCGCATATTCATGAATGTAATTAATGGTACCTTTATGCTCAAAGTACTCTCTATACAAATAATTCAATATGGCGGAGCGCGCAAGGTTATATGACCAGAGGCAATCGTAGCTAAGCAATTATCAGTTGGCGGAAAACGGAAAGCGCTGACATCTCTGTCCGATTGTCTTAACTAACTAAAATTTCAGGTAAATAAAAAGATGCCTGGTGTTGTTTTAATTATATATAGTACCGATCTATACGGTTGGATTATATATGTCTGCTCGATCACGGATTACAAAAACAAAGCTTCTACAGTAGACAGGACACCCTGAGTTCTTTGATTTTTAAAGCCTGTTTGTGCGTACGTTCTCTCTTTCAAGTGAGTCACAGTAAAGTCTACATCTGCCGATTAATATAGGTTGTGTTCTCAATAGAACAAGAAGTGCGACAGTCAATACATGCGCCCACCATTGTCTCTAGTTACCTATCTCTATTGAAAGCTCCTAGCGACATTATCGATGCTAAAGCGGCTTGATGGCGTTCTGCTTGTAGGAATCTGTAATTCTGCCTTCTGGTTCCCCAGGGGTACTAGTGTGGCTTCATTAACACCTAGCAGGGTTACGATGATATCGCTTTTAGCAGCGTTGGTTTTGTACAACAAGTCCCATCAACAAAACGATAACAATGAAAACAACGATACTATCAGTATAAACATTGGCATCATCGTTATTACTTTGCCCTCTTCCGGGAGTATTTCCATTGTCCTCCGAAGTGCTCAGTTGTCTGTTGGCTTTCATCCTCTCGCATTGGTGTTATCAGTGCTGCTGTTACGGAATCCGCTGGTGGCCAACACGTTGTTATGTGGTATTATATCACTGTTCCATTTCAATTTTTCGCATACGTGCGCCAGTCCTGGATCTTGTGTATCAGCGAACAAATGTTTGGTGTGAGTATTACACAAGTTCTTTCAATTCATCTGTTTCCTCTTGACTTGGCACTTCAGCTAGATTGCCGTCTACCACCAACGCCACTACCCTTCAGATCTGTTAACGTTGTAGAGGCTGGCGCCGCCGCCACTGCTGCTGCCGCCCCCGTTATCTGCGTCTGTTTCACAAAAGCTAGCTATTTCTTCTTTTCTTAGGTATTCTACTGATGGGAAGCTGGCTCGTTCTCCGCATCTTTCCTTTATTTCTTCATCTGGTTCGTTTTTGTTAGCATCCATGAACGGACAAATCAATTGTGCTGATGTTGCGATGACTCGGCACTACCCAATTCGTCATTTCTCCCTTATTTTGCGCGCAGCTCTCACCTAACGTCCCTCTCTACCCGTCATCGTTCCATCTACGCTCTGGATAGGGTCATCATCTATAGCTTGATCAACGATATTCTCTCACTTTAAAGACGCTCAAGGATTAGAGCACAGAGCCTGTTCGGACACTGTTCTAGTTTGCATCCGCGCGCGCTTCTCGTACGCCTCATCTCTTCTGATAGAGAAATGTAATCTTCGTTCCCGTCATTGTCGCCGTCGGCGGCGGCGTGTTCTACGTTTGCACGACTGGCCGCGCTCGTAGTAAATTACGGCTAAAGCTCAGCTGTCGACGCATCATCTCAGACGCACAGCTTTAATGTCATTGGACCAGATCTGAACTTTTGTTGCTGATTGGCCGCGACGAATACGCTTGTTATTGGCTATTGTTGTCGCTCTGATTCGCATGAGGCTGCTGTTGCCACCGCTTCGGCTTCGGCTGCTGAAGATATTGCCACTGATGATAACAACGAGAAGTGATGTGGCAACTATTGTTAGCCTTTCGTTATCTTCTACATTCTCGACTGCTCCTTCACTCTGTCTCCTTCTATATCTTCGTGTTGTTTTGGCCTCTGATCGGTTCGGCTCTCTCGGGTTCGTTCATCTGCGCAGCTGCTCTCAATCCGTGTGTCGTCATCAATCGTCAACAACGCATCACATAACAACAGACAAGAAATCAGTTCTTCGTTTGTCTGATCCGTGCTCCTTTGTTAACCGCCCAGTTCCCTTATTTATTCACCTAACGCCGATCGCAAAGTTGATCCTGGTCGCGTTAGTACTGATGATGGCGGCGGCGCAGAAAGGTTTTAGTGCTGCCGCTTCTGAAGTTTCCTTCTCGACCCAACGTTCCACTTTTTAGTCCTGGAAAAGAAAAAAATCCATTAGACCTCAGCATGCGACAGCGTCTCAGATAGATAATAATCAAAATATGCACTTTGAAATATAATACATACATCTAGTATCAAGGACTTTCAAGAGCATCGTCACGAGACGGATATAATAGTGTAAACCGCAAAGCTCCCGACAATGACGTGATGTCTATATGATGGCTTAAAGTTTACGACCATGCGATTCATGAAGCCGCCATTGTAAATCTATTCCCGATTGCGCAAGTTTGAATTCAGCGATAACAAGACCGTTAAGGAACATTAGAGACTTCATTACGGGTAGTTGGGTACTGAAGCCCTTAAGTGTGTCAATATTTTCTTCTAGAAACGGACAGAAGGTCGGTTTACAAGCGTTAACAGTTATTCTTCCATGCCAGAAATAATAGCAACTACAAGTATCCATGCAATCGAAGAGATACACACAACGTTTACAAATGCCTTTATGCCCTAACGTCTTCGACGTAGGTACGTACATACTTGTATGCAAACATCATAGGCAATATGGGTGATTTTGTCGATGTCTATGATGAAGCAAACGGAATCGGCCATGTTGTGCATTTGACAGAAATCGTAACAAGATATTACTGCTATTACCAATTCATTTTTCGTCTTTCAAGAAACATCTGAGAAGTCGGTGGAGAGGGACACCGAACCAACTCAGTAGATGACCTAAGCCCTGCTCGCGCGCTCCTTCGAAACTGTGCGAAGATGACCAACGAGGTGTCACCACTCAAAGGCGTTATTTGCCCGTTAGCCGCAACCGATCAATTAGCCGATGCTTCACGATCGCAAAAAAGAGAAAGACATTCCTTTATTTTGCTTGAAGCTCTTTCGAGAGCCCCTGACCGCCTGTTCAGTCTCCCCCTCGATTACCCGTCATCGATTCGCTTCCTTCGCAACTGTTTCGTACGAAAATTTCGATCATCTGACACGAACCGATCCCTGTCGCCTCGTAGACATGCAGAAGGAAAATTGATATTGGACGGACCGAATGGAAGCCAATTCAAATGCTTTTCTTTGAATTTGGATCACCGTCATCATCTCGCTACGACTGTTCACTATCGTCGACTGACGTTTGCTACTGTCTGTCAGAAATATCCCCGTCCGACGTGTCACTACCCTCTAAGACTGCTGCCTTTACCGCTTAATCTACTGGGCGGGAGTAGCTTCTGGCGTTACGTGTGATGTCCTTTTTGCCTCGCCCCCCCCCCCCCCCCACCTTTCTGGCTTCGGCTTCGTCCCTTTTTAAAGCTTGATCATTGATATAACATTCCAATCTGCACTCCGTCGGCAAACCGAAACGGGAGCCGATTTAGGAGAATCCCCACTGTTGGCCCATTAATGAGCCGCGTGCGTACTTACGCACATATGTATGTCTTGACAGTAGCTCTGGTAATTACAAACGGCACTACGATATTAAACCCGTTATCGTCTGCTGCCGTCTTATTCTGTCATATTTGTTTTTTACACATTTTGACATTTTCTTATTATGATTTCATGTAGATTCTGAAAGTTGTGCGATGACCGTATGTGAGTAAATGTGTGTTTAACAAGTGGTGATCTATTGTGTACATTTTGAGATCGTTCCGTTTCTAACGAATCTCTAAAAAAAACGATGAAACAATTGAACGAGCTTGTTTAGTTGTTCCGAGCTCGTTCAGCCTCTTGCGAGCAATAGTTTGAACGTTTCTGTATAGGTTGTATTTTTTAGTAAGCTAGTGACGTTTTAGACAGACCGTAGCCGTGCATGTATGTACGTTCATGTTTCAAGAAAACTGATATTGGCCAGATAATTCGGCCCGCAGCTGATATCGATGCATTTCCACTGTTACATGAATATTTAACGGTTCGTACTTTTTTTTTTTCGTTACTCTATCATAGGAACTTTGTCAGAAGGAGGTAGAAATTAGGAAACTTACTCCAGTTTGGAATTATGCGTAAACGCCATATCGTTTTTAGCGCGTCGATGACCAAAATAATTTTTTAATTTAATTCTATTGATATTTATTATACCTTAGCTATATTAAGACGATTCAGGCTCACACATTTTGCACGACATGCAGTAGATAATATCAAATCCCGCTATAATATCAAATTTTAGCCGATCTAGGCACTTTAGCTATGAATAATGTTTTACATTCGGCAAGCTATACGACTTTATGTCTACATTATACGTTTAAAGCAATAGGTATTTTTCTAAAATCCTTACTCAATAATTTCTTTATGCTTTAAAATATTATATTGAAACGCTCGAGATTACATAATCTTCCGTATGACACAAACGCGTTCTCCATCAAATTGGTTCTATCGAAAACCTATAGCACAGCAGTCTAGGAAAGATGCGAACTTTACAGCTCTCGTTAAACGTGACATAGTACACTGCACACCATCCACACTGCATGGCCGCAATGACACATCTACTTTAATTATTTTCATTAGGTAACCTCCCCCCTTTTTTTTTTTTCAGTTCCCTAGAAAGCCCCCAACTGAATACGAAACAATAGTGGTCCTGACGGTGGAAGCGATCATGATTATAAACAAGACGACGGTCGAAAATGAAATTTAACCGAAGCAGAAAATGAATTGAGTGTAGAAAAGCCAGCCAGCCAGCCAGTCAGCAGCAGCAGCAACGGTGGCGATCAACAATATTAGCTATTGCGGCAACAACGACAAAAAAATTAACCGTCAACAAACAGCGACATAGAAAGCCGAGAACCAAGAAAGCGCTTTCGAAATAAGCGCCCCGTCATCGGTACACACCAATACGACAAATCTGTAATAGCTTCATAGCTATTCAATCTGCCCGTTTCTCATCAGACGGAAAACAGAACGGGCCATACCCGATCGGGCTGCTACACCTCGTTATTTCCACTGGGACTGGGAGGATATAAGATAATGGCCGGAACACAGCGAGGTGTCAATATGAACACCCTACAATATGTTTGTATTAAGTATAATGTTGATCGGCTGCCGATCATGGGACCACTACTAACTAGCAGGCGAGTCTGCTCACTTCTCATTACTTATTATATAATCACTCATTTTGTCGGGATCTGTTACTTCTTCAGTCTATCGGAACTCTTCAATATTATACACAAACGTTATATAGTATATGAAGTGGAACTGGCTATCATTTTCTGTAACTTCGAAACGTCTCGTATTCGTCGCGTCGTACCGTATGTACTACCTTAGTAAGTTCTATTTAACGATATAGATGAGACTGGCCGAGATATCTTAACATGGCACAATGGCCAAGTCGATACAAACAGGGAAAATTAGCATCGAGCCATTACCCACACACTGAACGACGAGCAGTCGAATCCAGTGGTGGTTAACTAACGCCAGCTGAGGTAATCGAGTTGAATTAGCAGTGACGAACTTATTTCTCTTTAGCTCATTACGATTCCGGTGTGTCATGGTCAGCGTCCTCGCCGTCCGTCTTAGCTGCCACTGCGGGTCTCGAGCGCGCCACCGCTGGCGTCTTCAGCTTCGTTCTGTTCACCGATCAGATCCAATATGACCTGCACGCCTTTAATGACGCTGCCGAGACGAAGAAATGGAGCGTAGCAGCAGCAGCAGCAGCAGCAGGTCGACGCTAGCGGTTCCTGATCCTCTTGCTAGCGGCGTCTCGTTTTCGCGCCGCGTTTCTCGTATGTTCGTTGATTTTTTTTTTCTGCTGCTCGTTTTTGTTTTTGCTTCAATTTAAGCAAATTGAAGAAGACTGGAGAAATCTGACGAGGCTACAGTGATGTGTTTTCGTACGATGATAAGCGGTTAAAGGCGCGGACGTGGTCAGGGCGAATGTGAGGGGGAGAGAGGAGACGCGGTCTGTCAGAAAGATGGAGCCGAAATGGGTGCAGACATACGAGCAGGCCTGCACAGTACGAACGATATTATACTAAAATGTGTTTCAACATATCTTGCACACTGCATTGTTCTCCAGTATCAAAGATCAATTTAACGAACGCTAACATCGGCACGGAACTATTGCACTGGTGAGTATAAAAAATGAATTCGAAAGAACAGAAAATCAATAAATTAGATTATAGAAACGTAAAAATCTGTAACGTAGAGAAGAAGACGTGCCTCATACGAACGGTACTTCACTGCAACTCAGACATAGAGAGTACCCGATTCTGGCCTCTGGAACCCGATCTGGAACATGTTACGACTTCAATTTTCTCGCATAGACGACGTTCTTATTATTCATTCACGACCTATCTATTCGTCCAGACGTTTAGAACGCATATCATGAGATTCTTAGTATCAGTCACTATTAATAGGTTGGGCTGGTATTAATAGCTCGCTTTGGTTTTACCCACTTCAAAAACTGTATGTCAATATATCTGCGACCTGCGCTCGAAATTCATGCCGTGGATGCATTTTCGGCCGGGAAACGTCCGTAACCATAGCTCGAACGGATGTCACAATTTGTATACATCCGTTCGAGCCAAACCTAGCCGTCATCCAAAAAACCTTTGGATCTATGACGTCCGTCTGCAGTACAAAAAATAGGAGCGTTTCTAGATACCGCCATAGAAGTGCAGCAGAAGATAACTGTTCAAACACGGTGAAAAATGTTGTGATCGATATAGGCTGTCATAAACCTGAATCTGTTTATTAGAGAACTAAACAAATACGTATTGTTCATACTTCTTCAACTACGAAGATTGAGAAAGTTGACTAGAACTTAGCAAAAACAATATTTTTAGCTCAAGCTACCACTTCGCAGTTAGCTTGATCCTAAAGTAGCTATGAAATAAAAAAAATCGGTAAAATTAACCTCCGAAGACGTGCAGACGATGACGCGTCGACGGTAAACATTTGGTTGGAACAAGCGGTCGTGTGGCTGGCAGTACGAGTTCGATAAATTTCAAACCTAATTTTGTTCCTCTGTTTATCCAATATGCCTAAATTACAAATTTTAATTATCTAGGCTCAAACAGCTTAGTGTAAAACATCTCGTCTTGAATGTATCAAGCAAACGTAAACTATTGCTGAGTTTGCCAACGACGCAGTCATGACTATTTTCGTTTGCTACATTTGTTTTTGTTATTTTGGTAGTTGGCGGATGGTCAAGTGTTATATACGTTGCAAAGCTCTGTTATCGTACCTCAAGACCTCACTTTCATTGCCTTGTTCGATTCGGACTTCGCTTCAAGCTTCAGAGGTGGCTGTGTCGGGTCACACAGCATCTTCGACACCAGTATAACTTTGCATTTTTTTCAAATGTCAAAAGCTGACAGTGCTTCACGTATGGATGTTTCCTCCGCGTTCGATGAGGATTCAGCAGCTAAAAGATGCAGACTTACCTAGCAATTAGCCATAGGTGCAAAAAGGATTCAGAACGGTTCTCGACGAGTTCGAAATATCGGATGGAGCACGGTATTTTAGGTAGATGTTGTTGTCAACGTTTAACAAACGGCTTTTGGAAAGCGGCCGCTGCCAGACGATCCCTAGCTATAGTAAAATCAATCCTCTTCTGTGTTCTTTCAGCAGCCTTTTGCCCTTAGTGAAAGGCGACGGATTGCTAATGTGTAATAGATGCCGTTTTTTTTGACAGTCAACCACAGGGGGCAAGGAAGCAGGTTTCCAGCACTATATGGGGCTTGCTATCAGCGCCCCATGCGAAGCTTTCAGTACTCTCCACACGCAATTCGCATGCATAATTTGAAGTATATATCATAGTTCATACCATTATATTTATAATGGACCTACTATATGAAGCTTTAAACGACCTCTGTATATAATATGCAGCCAATGAAAAATATCTCAGCTTTGCATCATGTTGTTGCCAGTTGCGTATGCCATCGGAAAATTTAGGTCCTTTATTTATCCATTTGCAGCATCCATCCAATGTAAACGGACCAACCAGCTCCAAGTACCTAGCTATAATTTCACCTACGCAAGGCCGAGCCTTTGCTGGACAAAGTACAACGAGCGACGGTAAGTATACAAACCCTTTCCAAACTTTGCTTACGAACGGCACTGGTCCTGGTCGAAGTAAAGATGAATCGAGTAGCTTCCCACAGAATCCAGGTAGTGTGGGAACACTTTTCGTCGGCGCAATTAGAAAAACCCGATTGAATCCAATCTGCGTTCCTAAAACGTGCCATGGGACTGCATCGCTCATCATTGAAGAGATACGCGCACCTTCTAAGCGATAGACCGCTATTTGTAGAAGCTACGAAACGCCGATTTAAACTATTCCCTCTGTTTGCTTATGTGGTCTTTATCAGCACATAAGAGAGGAAATGGCGTAGATCGATCCTGAACTCCTTTAACACATAGGCGACGACCAACGAAGCCTGAAGAGGGGTGAACAGCACTAACTCACACACAGTCACTTATTTTTCAGTAGCTGGGCTTCATCACATCGTATGTGGTACACTGAGTTTTCATCGGCCATACGGTCTATATGAGATAGGGTGGTATGCCTCAACTGTCGTGCATCAGCATTGCAGTACCTTCTGACATAGTATAGAAATTTGTCAATTTTAAATGCTAATTTCATACACTCACTGAAGATATTTGAAATGGAATAGATTGCTTGAGTTGTCCCACACTCGGTCATCACTTATGGTCCATGTTTGCTCTTGACAATAGGCCATAGCTCTCCCATATAGGCTAAATCTCAAAATGTTATAATTTTACTTCCAGTTTTCCGGTAAAGTTGAATCAGTATTGAGCGTTCTGTGATTTTTTCCAGATGGAGCATAAAGCCTTTGTGAAATATGCTTCAGATGCGTGCTGCGGAATGCCTTTGGAAAACAGATACCGAGTAAAGTTCAAACAAACAGGTGATTCAGACGTTCTGAAGATGGACAAGGGTTCTTCAAGAACGTTTCTCAGCCTAGGGGGTCTCTGACAGCGATAACAGGATGGACGAGGAACAAAGTGCCTCTCACGATTCGTTTGGCAGTCAGAAGTTGTTCATCATGAGGGGTAAACTAAACAAGTTATCATAAGATTGCGGAAATCTGGCCGACGTAAGAGACTAGAACAGTAGCACAACAAGTTCTGAATCTTCGATCACGACAGTCCACGTTTGACCACTTACGAAATGGTTTTTTCAAAAAAAAAAAAAAACACAGATCTATGCGCTGCCTCACTCTGCGTAATCGCTGGCCTTAATCCTTTGCGATGTTTCGTATTCCTCAAACTAAATAAAGGCCTGAAGGGCGAGCGTTTCTACATGATCGAGAATATTTAAAAAAAAAATCGCTGACTGAGCCAAGAGCCACCCCGACGATCGAATTCGAAAAATGGGCTGGAAAAAATCAGTAGCATAAATGTGTTCGGACCATCCGGCAGAAACTGAATTGGGCCGATTAAATAAAAAAAAAACCTATCAGTCTACAACAAATGACTTTTTAGAACGAAGTATTATATTATTAAGGTGATATTTAACTGAATAGCCCTTTAAAGTTTCCTATTCTTATCGGCAAAATTAACAATCGTACGTATATATATATATATATATAACTTGTTCTTATTATCTAATTTCCATTATACTTTCATATCATAGAAAATAGTCAACAACAAGGGCGTTGTGGTATACAGATACACCTACATGCAATAGCTAGACACGTAAAAGCGTACCTGTCATTATAACAACTCGGTAATACCTAGATAGCTAGAGTAAGTTAGCTGAACAAAGACTGATTTTCTCTATTCGTGTGGTTGTTGAAGCCTTGACTACAGTAGAACATTTCATAAACTATATATAGTATAGAACAGAAAATAGTGTTGCGTTCTTCGTATTATAAGATATTTAACGTTTATTGACGGTTATTATCAGCAATTCAACATGCTTGAGTTTGCGCACAACGAAAGATACGCGGAACTATTGTGTTTTCAGCGACTCCACCATTAAGCCTGTCCCCATCGCAACTCTACGGCTCCGTAACGTTCGCAGAAAGACGTTCTTTCTTATTCGTTAACTCTATTCTTCGGCTTATCGTACTTATAACTTAACCTATCCGTTGTAAGACATATTGATCGCGAGCCGATAGTAATGGCCGTGTGCTATTGGAGTAGGACCACACGAACGGTCTGATTTGATCAGGGCGTTAGTAGTCTCGTGGCGTCAGCAGCAACAAACGCCGTTCGCGACGCCGCTCATTGCCGTTTCGGTTTTGCGATTCGCCATCGATCTTCCACGCATCAGCGGCACTGCCGCAGCGACAGCACCGCTACAAACGAATCGCGAACGTTATCCATGCTCGCCGTTGTTGTTCAGCCAGCGTTCACTAGCAGCGTCGGAGACGGAGATGTACCCCACTCCATTCCATCGTACTGCTGGGGCGGTAGGGCACTACTATCGTACTACTCGGTTCAACTTGTGCGCACACTCGATGTACGTGTGTGCATAAGTTGTATTTGACTATTAAGTTCGCTGCCGTGTTGGGTCATACTGTAGTTTAGCCGAGCCTACGGCAGCACCCAAACTGTTGGAGTAACTCACAGATGCGCATTGCTATCGAGGTACCAGTGTATAGATGATATATATATACAATGAAAAAGAACGATGCCGTAGAGACGCATATGTTGTACGCGGTTTGCTCAGTCGATTGTTGTATGAAGCATCAACTATCAAAGTCCTACCACGCCTCCTTCTGGTGTTTGGCTGTTGGAGAGGGAATCGGAGCTAAGCTGAAAAGGTGGGAAAATTCAAAGGGAGGCGTGGCAATCTAATTGAAATTTATTGTGCCGCGGTACCAGATTGTAACAACGATGTGTGATATCCGATGTGATGGCGTGTTAGCATCGTGCTGCGCTATAAGCACCCATACATGTACCTGTATCATACCGTGCATACTCGTAGACCAATCGCACAGCGGATTACGACTTCCTATCTATTATACATACATCGTATATGAGCAGAGCTGCAGATTACTGACGTTTTTGCCAGTAGCAGTCGTATAGAAGATAGTGACGTTTCGAGACTTCCGCTGTGACCCTCTTCGGATGATTTTCCTATGAAATATACGTATATATTCATGTCATTATATTTTTATGATCCTATTATAACGTTAAACGAGCTTTGCAACCCTAGATGCTTCGGCTTAATAACGTAATAATAAGTTGTAACACAGTAGAAACTCAACAACTATGCAACCCTGAACATAGTAGACAATTAACGGGACTGTAGCTTGCAACAACGTTACAAATACAGAACCACATATTGTACTGAAGCTTTTATTGCTGCTATCACTACGAACACGAATTATTCAGCCGTGTACGATTTACCTGACCCAAATGGGCTGCTCTAATAAGGGGGTGGATTTCGTTCGATCGACAGACAACTAACTGACACGTTTGCTTGATAGGGCCTTCGACGCTTATTGCCGTCTGCCCGTAGCTTTGCTGCACAGCGATCGTAAACCTGAACGACGTAAAGCGGTGGGGCAGCTACGAATAGTGGCAGTGGCTAGCTGCTCTTCCCGGGGCCACCGAGGAACTCGTTTAACGCCACGACACAGGAAAGATCTGTGGGGAGGGGTTGTGAAGACAAGCTGTAATCACACCCTGCTGCTGCTACTGCTGCTGCTGCTGCTGCTGCTGCTACTGCTGCTGCTGCTGCTGCTATTTCTACGACAACGACGCGCGCGATATAATAGCACCAGCGATAGAAGCTACCGTGGAGGCTGTTTCTGCGCTAGGGCCCTTTGATCGCTCCTGTTTTGTTGCGGTAGCCTTGGAGCCTTCGCGGCTGACGATAGAGAACCGCTAAACTCGCGTTAGTGCTGGCCGGGTGTGTAATCATCATAATCGCATAATAGGATAATGGCTCTGAATGGGTGATGCCACCGGCAGCGGTTGCAGGAACAGGAGAGGTAAAACCATTGAATCAAAGAGTCCTTCTCGATAGGCTTTAGTCTTAAGTCTTACATACGAGAGACGCTGTTGTTATGTTTTCTCTTAATCCTATACATCAACCTTCAACGACCCCACAAACAACACTACTAGCTGCTAGGGGGTCGCTAGCTGGGAAAATGCGGATAGCTCTCTGACCTTCATGCGCGATGCTAGGACACAGGGCTATAACAAGTTAAGTGGTAGGCTGTTTGCTTTTTCTCTCTCCCAATTATCATTATTATTATTAGAGTTTTCCTTCGTCAAGGGCGCGTGTGCTCCAGAAGTGGGGTAATAATGCGCAGCAGTCGCGGATCTATTCAATGGACGACTCCGGGAGACGCATGCAGATGTCAATAGACGCTGGGTTTGTAGACTTTGTGCGTGAATGTCTCTATATCGGTGTGTGTGTATACACATATTCCAACTAATAGAGTCATTTCAAGAACTTCTGGTTGCTGACAACATTCCCCACAGTACAATATTGCTTGCGGTCGTAGCTGCAACGCGGTCTGTTTTTGTGGCGACGCTCGCCACCCGCGCGAATCTGAGCAATTACCAATTAACTTGAGTTATGTGAGATACGAAGGAGCAGGGTGCGCACCCGACACATTCAGCGACCTTTCGACTCGCAAGTTACACACGGGCAGGCGACCAATCGACCGACCGTCAACGACCTGATGCAGAACGCCGTTTCGCTTTTGAGTGCAACGAGAAGAAGAGAGATGGGGAAATTGCCGAGAAGGCGTGTCCTGTGCCATTCGGCAATTCGAACATTACCAACCAGCGGAGGTCTATCTGACTGCCGACTGTGGAGCAGCACTTAGTGGAGCTAGCACGAGTACGAGCATGTGCAATTTGTCCTATTCCCGCCTTCCTCCAATTCTTCAATTTTGGCCTGCCGCTCTTCCAGGCTAGAATCAACAGCGAAGGCCTTCACAGGAAGGCCTAGCGAGTTGTCGCTTTTTGAGTAATGGCCAAAAGCTACTGCTTCTGCTGGTGTTGCTATTGGCGCCTGCTTTATCGACTGCTGCACATCGTCCCTTCTTTGTCCGCCTTGGACAAGAAAGAAACCGCTAAAGTGGATGTTTTGTGGTCGACCAATCGGGACATCGGAAGCTCTCGAGCGCCTATTCTCGTGCTGGCATGGAATGAATGCAGACGACGACCGAGGGCTCACCAACACACTCATAGTGATGGTTCCTACAAGAGCGCGTATTTTTTTAACGGTAAAGGTCGACACATAGGGGAAGACGAGACAGAGTGCGGAAGAGGACTCTGAAAACGATGAGTGTACTTGTGCGGAATTATGCTACCATGTGAAATGAAGAGGCACGCGAGTACATGGATTTTTTGGAAGTCCATTTTCGATGCCGCAGCCATCACAACAGACGCCCGAAGCTAACCTAGAAAAATAGAGGTCTTCGAACAACGATCGATTCGATTCAGCTTTGAATTGTACTAATCCATCAGTTTTGAAATGTCCGTAATGCTTTTGTATCAGCATCAATTACTGTAATTTGATTTCGTCTCATAAAACAAAAATTACATTGTTGACAATTACCGCGCAGAACGGTACCAGCCTCACACGTTAATGTATTGCTTAGAGCTAATTCAGTACTGTCTATAGCACGCCATTATATCATGTTAAGGAGACTACTTTACGTAGGAAAAGCAGACGAAAAATGAAGAAATTAAAAATGTACTTGTTTAACTAGCCGGCTAAACATAATTTCTCCAGAACGAATCATTACGAAGATCTCATTTTATCAGAAAAGGACCTGACAGGCCTGATACTCAGACAATCATATCATCCCGCCGTTTAAGCGGCAACAGTAATTATTCGCTAATAAGATAAATTGTGCTTCGTTTATTTACCCAATAAATCTAAATTGATTATGGAATTTGTAGCCTCAACGTAAGACATTTATTAGCGCCGTGTCCAGAATTCTCGGCCCGTTGCAAAAAGACTAATTAAATATCTGACAATTTCCACATTGACGACAATAAACTACGTAGCTAATTTCATTGATGGGAATGATCGACGAAAAGCAAGAAGCGCCTGAGCCCCCGGGGGCTAACGCACAAGCAGAAAAACGCGTTCTCTTTAATAGATAGTAAGGATGAGATTGTTTTTAACCTCTGCGTATCCTGCGATGGTGAGCAGGTCACCAACGGTGACGAAATATATCAGATGTAACATTAGCCCAATCACTTGCAACAAACGATTATTTATCTGTCCGTATACAACGATCTACAATGCCAGAACTTTTCGCTTAATCAGTAACCCTAAGAGAGGTAGAAATTTTATGTCTAGTACTGTTGTCAAGCGTTGCTTCACTAGTAAAATGCTACTGATTCATAGCAGATGGAACGACAACGGATAACCTAGACTGTTCTTACTTTTTAGACGGTTTATGTTATAAGTCTTTCGAGCCCGGAACACAATTTTTGTGCGTATACAAAGCAAATTACGTATTACGTAACGTACATAAATGCAAGTTCTTCATTGATAGGCGAAGATCGACGTCTCTACGTTCTGCCAATGCTTACGACGTTGAGAATCTGATAAAACGTTTCTAGGAAAGTTACTCGTTCGTTATCGGTGCACGACCACGACGTCGAGAACAATTCGAAGTAGGCTTTGCCGGCTTCACTACGCGTGTCACGTTAGCTGATCATCTGTCGCTAAGCTGTCTTGGCAGGTCTATCAGTAAAACTAGTCCGATCGTTTGCGTCTCACCGACCGCGATCGCATCTAGCAACACCTAAATAATTAATTTAGAAAAGAAACAACTATAATTATCTATCTTTCGATTACGTAATCAATAATCTCTAAATACTGATCGAAATTATGTAATTGCAAACTCTTCGTGTCTCCTCGTTGTCCACTTCACCTTCTACAGGACTCCGCTCTGCTATATAAACGATGTATTTCAGAGCTAACATGACAGCGTATCGCGTCATGATCTTCTTTTGTCTGAGATTCATTCATATAAGCATGTTCATACAAAAACTCTCAATATATTCAGTCAGACGTGCGAACAAATCCACTTTAATGTCAGATTGCTCCTACCTTTTGAAAATGCCTGATCTCGTTGCTACTGGCGAAAGAGAACGTGTTTCGATCATCAAAACGGTTTGGAGTGTAGATCTTCGGCCGAATGTTTTCTCTCTGTTTTATCTGCTTTTGTTATAGTTCAATATATTATATAGATATGCTGATCGTAATTACGTCTTAATCCCTCCTCCCTTGTGATTGCAGGGGTAGCAGGTAAGGAGAAGAGCCCCGTTCAGGTCTAGTGTTGTGCGGCGAGAGATTTAGGCGAAAACTTTTTCCTGCGCCAGAACATTCTCATAGAATCATCATAGAAACTGAAAATTTGTTCGTCAACGCTTCTTTGTCAGTGTTTGTTAACGTGGACTCCGTTGTCGTGCATGGAACAGGTAGCTCCCTGACCAAATACAGAAATCACGGCGTACGACAGCAAGTCATTCATGTACCGGCAGTCTCGCTGACAACATAACAACCTTAGTAACTTGCTCATAATTACACAACAATGTCTAAGACCTCCGCGCAGAACTTGTCAGAGACAACTGTATCTCTGTTGTTGTTGTTCTCGTTGTCGTCTCATGTCTCAGTTCCCCCCAAAGCCCCGCTTGCTACGATGGCGGAAAAGAAGGGTGTGAGTTACGTTATTTGTTATTTTCGTAGTAGTTATTATTATTGATTTGGTTGTCGCTGCCAGTGGCGTGCTCGTCATCGATTTTTGCTTGGTACCTGTTCGTTGTTCTGTCGTTGCTCCTGGGGCGAATAACTCAGCAGAAATACACAGACACACACACGCACACACAAATGCCTCAAACATTGCTATCGCGGCCTCTGCGCGTTCCGCCGGCAGTTGTTCCGTTTCCTGTTTTAGTTTATTGCTTGTTTTTATACTTCGTCGGCTCTTCAAACAGAGCTGCAGTCGGGCGACGCAGCAGCAACCCCAGCAAGTGGCTACGACGTTCACCGTTTATCCGAGAGTTCGCACTGGGAGAGAATTGATTACCTGGTTAGTGGCGGTGCTGTTACATTGATGGGATCCGTTGGGTGCCTTCAGAGTCAGCAGGGACGGCGGCGGACAATCATTCCTATGTATGTCTGCGTGTATGTATATACGTAGGTAAGTGTGAGTGCGCACGTTACTATCGCTGTCGTCTCACCCCCATCCGGCTGGTGCCTTCGCGCTAGCCGCAACGTCGTACGCGTGTGTGCACCACAGCAAGGCTACGTAAAAAGAAAGGAGAAAACAAAGATCCTTGAAGAAAATAAGGCACACGTTTGTACACATGCGTTACTTATAGTAGGCCGCTGAAGGCAGTCAATCTTTCTTCGACTTGTCAGAAACTTACCACCATTCAAAAATTAACAGCCGCCGATGGAGTCGCTCTCGTCGGCGGAGCGGTCGACAAGCGGGAATTGGAGCAACGACGAAAATGGCATCATCATGGCCAATGACGTCGATCACTTTTAGTGCGTGATCTCGTTGAGTGGTCTATGGTCGAGACGCGAGTTCTTCTCCTATTACGTTCTAGCTAACTTACTTTTTCCATACAATAAGCAATATGTGGCACTCAGCCGACTCGAAGTCCAAAGACTCAGTCAGAGATGATATGATGCGATACAGCAGTTGATGCCAACGTCAGCCCCAAGCAACGGCTTTCACGCTGAGCAGTCAGTCGCTGGAACGACTGGCTTCCTTTTCGCTAAACAGAATATCTTCGTCGGTCGGTCATTACCACGAATACTAGTTCACTCACTTGGGCTGTTCATCGCTATCCTTAAGCGGCACAAAACAAATGCTTAATACCATGGCCTTACGTCGGCGGCAGTACGTATGTGTGTGTATCTGTTTCGCTTGCTTGCTTTCTCTACAAGAGACAGAAAAGCCGGGCCGCTGGTAGTATGAGAATGTAAGCGGTTTAGCTGTCCGCCATTTTAGGTGGCGAAATGTCAGTGAGCAACATTTGATTATCTGTCTTTGTGCGACTGTGGCCATCCTTCCTTATTTCTGCGGTACCTCTGTATCGTCACGGTAGGCGAAAAGAAAAAAGGCGAGTACGAAATAAAAAATACGGTTACACATACGTAGACGTCACAAACACGCACGTTTATGCACATCGACTCCAGTACAACGTCTCAAGCAGTGTGAAAAACGGGTATCTGATGCTACCACTTACATACAGTTGAACAAAAGGAAGGCGGCGCAAACCAGACCAGATAAACGTGCCGGCCGGTCGGCCACGCGAGCGCGCGCCCAATGGACGAGCCCCCGTTGCGATCAGCAGTGCATCACATAGCCATCAACGCGGCGGCGACAGCAACCGTAGGGTCGATAATAGAAATAAATAGAAAAGGAAAAGGAAAAATGCCCCGAAGACAGAAAGAGGTGACCTACCACATATAGCGATTTGAAAATCGACCATATTTGATTATCACAGGCAATGTGTAGGTTCGAAGCTGCTGTTCAATCGAAATCGCGGCATAGCCGTCTCTGTTGATGACAGCCAGACGCAAGCAAGCCCACAAGCATACCTGTTCTGAACGAGCGCAACGAAATATTATAGAAAGAGTGTTAACGAGCTGTTTATGGGGTGTTTATCTGTTGTGATTGCTAAGGAAAGAGACTGAGGAAGGGTGTGTATGGCCATTATGTCGCTGTCGTTGTTTTGAAACCTATGGACCCGACAGACACCCGCCCACTCGGCGAAATGCCGTCGTTGTTGCAAAGGCCTTTGCCGAAAACGGCGACGATGATGATGACGTGTCTGTCAGCACAGACCTTTAATATAGATTGCCTCTACATAGCCGATGAAAAAACTCGTGCTTGGAAAGCCTAAGGCTCTAAAAGGAGTGTTTACATAATAGGAATTATCATACGAATACATACACGTTTTCGGTACACATTAATTGTAAGACGGGTGTGTCATTACAGAAAGGATATTTTCAGCTCGCTAAAGTTTGTACTGCGGATCTACTTTTTTTACGAGGAACTTGCTTTTTTTTTTTTAACGTAGAGATGGCTATCGAGAAAGAACATGTGGATTTCGTGAAAATAAGCTAGTAACTTGTCATACAAAACAAAACAAAAATTGTTTCTCTTCAATTTTACAAGGTGTCTACAAAGCATCTCGCAGTTTATTCTTGGCCTGGCGTTCGGGTTAGTGCCAATTTGGTTATATCAAAATTCGAAATAAGAGGTACAAAAGAAGGAAAACGAATATTTCAGGTGTTTATCTTACACAACAGACAAACAAAACAGAGTACTTCTATATAGAGTGACTGGTCATTGTGGATGAAATTCATTCCCACCGATTGTCCTGAGGCGGCGCAACAAGCCACTTTAGGTAAATGACGTTATTAGGTATCTACCAGGAATGATGGAAATTTTAAAAAAGATACCCTTTAGGTGGCAGATAGAAGCTGAGTATTGATAGGTGGATTCACTGCTCAACGATTTGATGTTCGCTTGCTCCATCCATCTATCTATCTATCCGGATGGATGCATAAGGCTCTGGATTTAATTAAAACGCATTGCCAGCCTTTGGCTCCGTACAATGTCTGCCAGGTGATCGCTTCCCAGAGGTTATTTTCGTCTGAGCTATCTATGCCAACAAAACGGTAGATTCCTAATCAAGAGAAAACAGAACAAGTACCGATCTCTTAGAATGCTGGCCATTGTGCGCCTTTTCCCTATAACATTTGATCTCCTGAAAACAGTACGACGCAGGTAAGCTATGCTTGCGACCTGCATAAAACAATACAATTGGTTATCGAGTTGTTTGATAATTAGGCGATTAATACGTTTATTTTTAAACCTATACCCTTCGATTAGCACCTATATTTTTAAACCCTTCATTAGGACAATCTACCAATCCAAATCAATCCAATTTACTCGATCATGTCACGAAAACGAACGAACGAACAAAATCTGTTCGGATTTCATGAAACGTTTCAATGTCTACTACTGCATCGTTGGAACCTGCATCAAACCGGCCAAGCTATTCAGATGCTTTTTTTACCATATGAATATGTGGTATACTGCAACGCCCGAACAGTATTAGAAGCGGAGTGGTAAAGATAAAGAAATTTGAGCATTTTCGAAAACTACCACTTTGTCGGTTTTCTTGTCATTTTTATTAGTAGTAGTGTCTAAACTCTGTCGACGTAACACAGAAAAAAAACATTTGCTACTACGCAGCGCCTAAAAAATTACCAGACTGTTTTCTCGAGATTTTCGTATGGGGGGCACTCAGGTCCACACCGGTGACAACGACCTCCCCAAAATCTTTAACAAAAAATTAATCTAGCGCACCTATTTCGTCTGAAACGTGCACTATTATATACTAAGCTTTGGAGATTCACTTTTTGCTAACGTTGTGGTATTATGCGTTCATTATCCTATTAAGTCATACTTTAGCAAAGTGTCTCGTTTTAGTGAATGTTTCATAATAGAGCAAACTGTGCTATTAAGATTTCAATAGAACCTAAGATCGATGTGATAGACAGTAAAGAGAATTTATTCTCGAATTATTATTTCGAAAAATGTACGGCGCCAAACGTTCGTACCTTAAAGGCTAAATGAGTAACTGAAAACGTTGTAGGTTTCCGTCACCTTAGTTAGTTATTGCTAGCAGAAGACAATCATTTTAAAGATCCGCTCTTTTCACGACAGGCATACTTGTTCGGATACGACGTTGAGGGGTATCCTGCGTCCGACGACTGGACGCTACCTTCAATTGTCGAATTTGATGACATGATCGATGGTCGATGCGGAACTATCATACGCTGTGCCAACGCCATTGTATGCGAATATCTGTACGTCGAGTGAACGATAGGACCGATGCGGACACCTCATATGCATCGGTACAGACAGATCTAGCGGGCGACGTCGTTGCGGTAGCGGAAATTTTGTAAAATGACATAGGCGAAGCCTGTATCCATGCCGCACGTCGAAAGCAACACGTACTTTCCTAATTGAACGCAGAATGAACAAGACGTGCCGTCGAGGCACTAACCAAACTGGGACAATTGTATAGCCCTTATGGACCCCCTATAAAGCAGGGCATTTACAGTACTAAAAACAGGCAACATGTTAACTAGGATCGTCTTTATTATAAACGTTTCTTTGAAAGTTAACGAATGCCACCTACAGACCAATTTTTCGCCATCACTTCAAAAACTTTACAGTAGTTAAAAGAATTCTCTATGTTTTCTCGGGAATTAGTTTACTTTGCTGTTCGTAGTCATATAAATAGGTTGTAAGGTAAAATATGTGACTGTCTCTTCGGGGGCACAGTAATTGCATGTTAACCCGGGGGACGTGTAACAATCACTTCACCGGGTTGTCATGCAATTCTTTTGCTTTCCAACGCTACCGTAACAGAAAATTGACAAGTAAAATTCGGCACAACGATACAGATAATGAAAAGCTCTTACTAAACATCAGATGCTTATCTAGACTATATCAGATAGGTGAAACTTCGATCTACCAAGCGAAGCTCAGCTCTCGTTTGTATTATGCGGGTTCCCTATACGGACTGACAGTATTGTGTTGAAGTCGAAGCGTTGCGCTCTCTGTCCGTCTACTCGAATTTATGGCTAAGCATGCCACGCACATCACGCCCCAACCCGAATATCTGGGCTTCGTTTCGATCAACAAACAACATCGACCTGTTTTTAGTAAAGTGTCTGTTTAAGACTATGTTCTTGGCGCAGTTTCAATAACTCGTCGCTACAGCCCTACGGCTGTATCCAGTTTTCATTCAATGAAAAATAAAAAATCTACCGTATTGTTGCCGCAGAAGGTTATAAAGCCGATATATAAATATAAGAATATATCTCATGTTCGCGTGTATCCCATGAAAAAGCGTCGTCCTCTCTTGTGTAGCGTGCATTTTTCGATCCAAGTTTTCGCACTTACTTCGGCCGTTTGATACTCGTTTGACGATTGGCCATTTTTAACGCTTTAATTAAAGCACTAATTGGTATTCTGATGGCAGACGACAGTCGTGGCCAATCAGACTGAGCTAGGATTCGATACATTATGTGGATTGATACCGCTGAATACGACGTTACAGCTCTTTCCGCTCGTCTAGTGTGTGGTGCTATCAAAGTGATACAAAAAGGTACCGTATACAGTGATGAAGTACGTCGGGGCTGCACATAGATGCTAATTAATGATCATTTGTTTAATGGTTCGACATTACTCAGCCTAGTAGGCGATTTATGTAAACAAGTAGTGCGCATGAAGATGGAAACTACTATAGGACTGAATAAAGAAACGTAAATATTCGACCGCCATATTTGAGGCAAGAAATGATTTGGACCATAAGCTTCAACAGCACGGAGTAGCTGATGAAGCTCGAGTGTTGATAATCTACAGATATACATAAATAATAACTTAACATAAATAATAAATAATGCATACAACAAATCCAATGTAGATGAAGCACTTCTTCTCTTAGTCATATCTAATTAGTAAAAACACAGTACTAGTATTTATGAGGGTAAGATAAAGCGTGCCTATACAGTCTGCACAACTTCAGTAATTGTATTACGAAGTAGAAATGGCATATGTGCACTCATGGAATATAGTCACCGAAAATTAAGACCTGCTAAAAACGATACAACAACGCCAGGTTCACTGAAAATAACAAAAACCATCAAATCATGGATGCCCTGTTGTGGCGTTTTATCCAAAAAGACGCTCGGAAACCCCACAATGCTCTGCATGGCACCGCGTTATCGAGAATACGACAGAAAAGTATATAAGGTTGACGTTGCTAGAGTATGCATCGACGACCCCTTAGGGCCAAGCTACCTTTGACAATATCAAATTTCGTCTGACAATCGTCCACAGATTCAATGACTGCCCCCTTGTCTGCTACCCCACTTACCAATTAACCACGACCACTGAACAGGAAAGAACTTCCACTATTCATCTTGTATGAAGCTTCGAAAATAAGATATCGGTTGTGACCGTTGCTGAGAAACATTATAGAAGGCTTTCGTCTCGATGTTTCTATCGGACATTCATTGTGCCTCGTCTATTATATAAGTTACCACGTTGTTCGCCGACGTACATGCTTACCTGAAACAGACAAAACACCGTGTCGTCTTGAACGATTCGCCCTGCCTGATCAGGGTTCAACCGCAAGACGTCATCAATAGTAGATCGGGTGACCGACAAGCCTTGTGTCGAGTCTCAGAGATTACTGCAGGACACGCGCCACGAAGAACAAGCCAAGGATCATGCTGACAGGCTAAACGTGCACGAGGTCGGCCGACCTCCAACTGAAGCTGTTACAGGATATAGTGACATCCGAGAGATGGCAGATACGATGTAAGATTTTAAATCGAGTTGGAATAGCTATTAGCCGAAAAAGCCAATAGAGTTTTAAAAAATTATAGCAGCATCATTCAAACTATAATATTTAGGCCAGGCATACAGATAGGGGCAAAGAAAAAATAGCCATCATATTTAAGGAATTTATAAATTTACAGTTAACATAGTTCGCAGCAATATAAATGACATTCAAGCATTAAGGGCATTTAGCTTACTTGTGTATTGGACCTTTTGCTGGTATAAGGGGCGTTTCAAGAATCCATCTACATGAGTAGAATGACAACTCCGTATGCCCATGGCGCCTCCTTAATTGAGTCTGTTTTTTTTTTAATAATATTTTTGTAAAATACCTTAGCGAACTTTAAGGGCTAAAAAATCGATTTTCTTAATGTCTGAGCTACACAAAAAGCTTACGTTAAGAACTAAATGACAATAATAATACGCTCTATAAATGAATAACTAACGGGTGCCGGTAGTTGGTTTAACAACTTTGCTATAAACGGGCGATACAGATAGTACAACAGGAGGCAAAAGCTATCACAAGTCTTTCTCCTCAAATGCCACTCACTTTATTTCTATTTGTGTGGGTATATCTGTAGATTCTGGTCATATCCTGCGACAGCCTGACGCTAATACGAATTTATTGTCTCTTCTCCGGACATATTCTCGCTCAAGAGCCTCTCGGCAACAGAGTACAGCAGCTTCAAATTAAACAGTGCCTATCTGGCCGCAATCCCCAAAGTAAATCTGGCCTTCTTAGACTAATGCAAACCCGTATTAAATTTACAGTAACCCAATCTGCCGATCCCGTCAGCGTCGCTGGGTTGGCTCAAATGTCGACCTAGCACTCTTTCTTCCTTGCATTTATACTTTTCGGCCTCCCGCTTCTAGCATCATATACTTCCCCCTCTTTTTATCTTTCTCTTTCCCCATTTTCCTTGGCGTTCATCCACTGTTCCTAGGAGGATGCTCTCAGGAATTGAGTGGATCTTCTTGTCGATCGCTGAAGTTTTGGTATACAAGCCCACAAGCGCAGTCGTTCTGCAACCGTTAATGTCTTTGTCATAGAAGCTGATGGTGGTTATAAGTTGGCTGACGCCGTAGCAGCCACGTGTCAGCATCAATTGTCCTCAAAAGCGGATGGCTAGTCAGCCATTAGCGGCGGGGTGAGACAGATACCAAACACTCGTGGCGTTTACGGAGCGAGCTTCTTCTTGCTGACGCCTTTCTGTACTTTAGATCCCGATTTGGCCACTCTCACTTCGTCCGCCTTCCCATCTACTTTAGGGAATGAGGTGCTACCGCCAACCTGGTCATTGGCATTCCGAAGTTCCAGCGGGAAACCTACGCAGACTGAAAGTGAGAAAAGGTATTCAAATATTGCTAACCTTACAGTCTGTTATTTGGAACGACTCTATGAAGAAGAACTATACGCCTATAAAATCTGTTGAGGACTTTTGTAGGCCTTGTACGCATTGACATCTGCAAAAGATCGGACAGAAAGGCATTATTGAGTCGCTATATTTGCACTTGTCGTGGTGCAATGTGTAATAGGACTTAGGTTATCGTTCATAAAATGGCTCAAAGAACGTCGCCTTATGAGCCTTCAGTAAACGTACCGTTTGCTACTATTCTATGAACACGTATTTACAAAATAAAGAATATACATTTATGAAGTAACATAAAGGCTCAAGCAAATTTGATATTTTAGACCGATGCTCACTGTCTTGTTCCACTGAATTTGCATAAAAGTTGAGTTACGACCGAACCGCCATTTTGTATTATCTGCATTTTTTGCAGTGGTTCCATTCTTCTAATAGGTTTACAGCTGGCTTAAATAATAATCATCACTTCGGTCGGCGTCTCAATACTTTTCCCCAGCCCATAGACAATGTCTAAATAGAATATCGTTCCATTTGCAGTGATGCTGTCCTCTGAGCAAGGATCGTTCGGTTATCGTCGACAAACCACGCAGAGATATACACTTCCGATCAAGGGACTTACGGTGTATGTTTAGATCTGCGTTCAGGAGCTTTCACAATGGATCCGAATAGGTATTGACTAGCTTCAGCCATAGAGAACACAATACAGACGATAGCGGGACTATAGTTGGGTCTCGCACGATGCAGGGGTCTCTGGGGAAGCAGCGGACAGGCAGAAGGGTCGACAGGGTAGATATCTGATAGGTAAACTGAAACTGGACCGCATAAGTGCATCAGTCCGTACCACCGCTGGTGGCATCTTCGTTGAGAGGTTGAGATAGCGGTTTGACAATAAGAAATTGAATGAATGAACCACAAACTTATCGTGGCTGTCCTAACAACACGTTCTACTTGCTCTCACAGTAGCCTATCGCTACCTTTAAACCGGCTTTCCAGGAGTGCAAAGCCGAAAATAGGCCAAATCAGCGAAATCTGAAGTTACGTTTTCTTCGAAATACTGTATTTGTATATATGCAAATTTTGTTATTACACGATCTCTGCTGGCAAACAGGTACGTTCAACAGGCATGTAACTAGGTGCGTACGGGGTGCTTTAGCTGATTTCTGATACCAACTACGATTATGTGAAAGAAGACAAGTTCGAAGAGGTCCCTGCATAATGAATGTGAGGAGAAATATAGTAATAGAGTATTGTACTCGGGAATCCAGTCATGGTTCCGATAGTCTTTTAAGTTCACTGACAACAATTAATTAAATAAGTGCTACTTTAGGCATTGGTTCGCACAGGAGTTCTTTAACAATACAAAGTATAGACAAGGAATTAATTACTATTACATTAGATTTTTTTTTTTAAATATTCACAGATACAGCAGACAAGCATCATTGAAGCTGCTTATGAACTGTCTTTATCGAGCACTAAGCAAATCTTGCGCTGATTTGGCGCATTTTGAGCTAATAACTCTATGACGTTCATGATTGAAACGCGCGAGTATATACGTTCCCTGAACTACGATCCCTCACCACCGAAATCATCTAATATAAGTTGTTGTGGGTAAGTTCCCTTCAGTTTAGCCTACTTGCTACGGAGGCGTTCATATA